>NW_027095700.1:3639084-3642793 GCF_036850995.1 Saccopteryx leptura
GGGTCTCCTCACCTCTCCTCCTCTCTGATCCCTGTCCTAGTGAAGTCTTCGTCTGGTAGTACCTCAGCGGATTGGGCCACAGGTCCTTACTGATTATCTGGTGAAGGACACAGGGAAGGTCAGGAGAGCCAGGGTCTGACTACAATCCGCGGAACACAGCAAGTTCTTCCCGGGCCTTGCCACTGAAGCCTCACCTCAGCAATCCAGCCAGATCCTGGCAAGCTGTGGTCAGACAACCAGTGGAAGAAGTTAAGATCACTGTTGAGGTGCCTGAGGAAGCAGACCTCTCCATGCATGTGGCGTGAAGAGCCTTGTGCATAATTCTCTTTCCTCTCCATCCGACTGCTGTGAAGGGCCTTGTATCCTGCAGGAGGACAAGGGGTGAGAAGGGACTCATCACATTCATCAACTCACCACTTTCCACCACCCACACAGGGCACCATCTTTTACCGCTGATGGTAATGAGGTACTCCTTCACAATCACGTTATTGCAGAAGTAAGGGTTCCTGCGAAAAAACAGCATAATCTTGCAGCAGTCACTGAATTCCTCCACCTGCAAGGAAAAGCAGATGAGAAAGGTGAAATTTCTGTCCAGGAAAACCGCGGTTTTCTGTCTTCAGGGATTGCTCATTCTGCAACCTCTCTGCCTCCCCAGGCTCACCTCCACGTTTGTCATGTGACTGAGCACATTTTGATCTTCCTCAGTGATCATGGCTGACAACATCGGGTGGTGGACAAACTGTTTTATGTCAAGGAGCCTGAATGCTGTGCTGGAGATCAGACGGCGAGAATAGGGAGCAGGTCTGGAGAACAGCCTGGCAGGGCCTGGCCACACTTGCTGCCTCCCATGCCTTCTCCACAGATGCAATAAGGTCCTGGAGGCCCTTGTGTCCCCAGGTGTCTGCCCTTACACAGGCAGGCTCTGTTTCCTGGCAGATGCTGATCTCTGCCCCCCCTCCCCGCTCCGAGTGTGTGATAATGGAAACGATTTGCATATTCCTGCACATCACAAAATCCCGCCTCTCTCAGTGTGCAAGATCAGGCCCCTCACAAAGCCTATCCTGCAGCTTCAGTCCAGGAAGCAGCTGTGCAACACATAGCCATGTGCAGTGAACCACCGCTGAATTACATGTGAGTCTGCTTATGGAAACTTGGTGTTGAGATTTAGTGTTTCCTGTGGACCAAGTATGTCCCCAATGTTTGGACCACACAAGGATCTCTAAACTGAGCTCCTTCCCAGTAAGCCCGTCTGGTTTCTTTCGTGTGTATGTTTTCTGAGTTTGGTTTTGAAGGCGGTTGGTTTGTTAGTTTTCTTTTCTCCTTTTATGGCTGTGCTGATCTTTTTCCCTGCAATTAGCCCAGCCACACTGTGGTCTCTCCATTATACCATGAAGGATACAACTGTGGCCCAGAATCCACGGATGTGCTGAATATACTTGCTTCGGAGATGCAGATATGGCTTTTGCCTCTGACAGGCCCTGTGCTTGAGCTGAGGGAAGGCCCTGCGAGCTTGCTCAATCACGGGTTCCATCATTAACTGAAGGGCTTCTAGAAGCTTCAGTGCAGACCAGGTGCACTGCTCACCATTTCCTGGCTCTGCCTGCTCCTCAGCCACTGGCTTCTCCTCTGCATGCTTCACATCAGCCTCTGCCTCTGCATCCAAATCCCCTTCAACTCCCAGCAGCTGGGGAGCGTCCTTCCCCTCCAGGACACCCTGCTCACCAACAACCAACTCCCCCTGCTTCACCTCCTCACATTCCACAGGCCCCTGCCTCTCTTCACCCTCCGGGACTTCATGTTCCCTCCTCCAACAACGGCTCTTCAGCCAGCACCTCTTCCTGCCTCCCCAGCTCCAGATCCAGCCAAACTTTCTCCCCTCCTGCTGACATGCCATGCAAGGACACCACCTGCACCGTGGGCATCAGGTGCTCGCCCTCCACCACACACTGCTCCCTGGCCACCGAGTTCCCCTCAACACCTTCCTCTCCTTCTCTGCCATCCTGCCGGTCAGGCTTCTGGTGGACCTCATGCTGCTGAGGCTGCAGCGAGTGGTCTTCAGCCACCACGTTCACCTCCTTCCCTACACGCTCATGCGTGAGGACCTCCTGCTTCTCTTCCCTCAGCACCGCCTCTGCCCTTCCGTGCCGGCCATCTCCTTCCGGCCCAGACATCAACATGAACTTGGCAGCACCCTGGCTCATCCCACCGGCTTCGGAGCACGATCACAAAGACCCCCTCCACAGGGGTAGCGGCTGTACCCCGACCACTGAACACCGCCTACCGTCACGAACACCACCAAAGCTGCCTGAGGAGTCTCGTGTTAGATTCAGGGAGTAGTGATATGCTGGGGCTGCCAAAGAGTGTAACTATTGCAGGAACAGTAAGTGCTGATATGGCTCCTGTGAGGCTGGGAACAAAGAAGGTCAGAGACCCTTATCAGAAGTTTAGGTTTGAAATTCGCCACTAAGCTAAAACCGGCCCCTGTTGCTAAGCCGGCCCCTGTTGCTATGCTGCGTGTGACCTCCCTAGCCAATAGCTAAACTGCCACATCTGCTTCTGTCTATGCTTGCTCACTTAGGATATATAAGGGCCTGGCTGTAAGCTCCAGGTGCGGCTCCCATTTGCAGCTCCTTGTGGGCAAGGTGTCTCCGGACATCTCGGGAGTTCACCCCTGTGCAGGTTAAACTGGCCAATAAAGTAATATCTTAACTCTTGAAAGTCTCCAACATTTGTTCTCCTACCCGGTGGATGCTACACTCGCTACCACCAACCCCTGTCGGATTAGCTATGTGGCCCAGACATGGAGCTGAGGGGCCGTCAAGCAGCCAGAGGTGGAAGCGCACGGACTGCACACACTGTGCAGAGCAAGGCACCAGGCCGCCGCAGCCCTGAACCTTCCCCGTAAACGGAGAACGCGTGCAAACACACTCGCACGCACGCACGCTCGCACGCTCGAACGCACGCACGCACACACGTTCAAGGGACTGGGTCGCCACCCTGTGCCTCGGCGGTATGCGCAGTGAGCTAGATCAGAAATGCTGTTCATCAGGCAGACCCTCCAATCACTGAGCACACAGAGGGCGTCACCGCCATCAGTCCGAGCCCTCACCACGCTGTCACTCTTCCCGCCTCCCGCGGTCAGCTAGCCCTATCCGCTGCAGCAAGCAAGGCCTCTGACCTTGCGCCTGTGGTTTTACTGTCATCCCCTCCTGCTGCTGCCTGGCCCGAAAGATGCCCATGTCGTTCTACGGGAAACATTCTTTAGTGTGATCTACAGTGACATAGGCAGGGACGATCCTGGTAAAATAGATACGGTGAAAGGACCTGGCCCCACGTGCTATCCCAGGAAAAGGGGTCGTTGAGCTCCAAGCTAGAGACATTGGGCACGCGGGAACACTGGGGAGGCTGGGTACAAGAGTGCATGGGATTCAGGAGGAGGCCCGGAGATGAGTTAGACCCAGCACACACAGTGTTAGGTGCACTCATCATCAGCTTCCTGGGCCTTGAGCAGTGTGTTTCTGTGTCCATGCCACGTCAGCTCCGGCCCAGCTTCCTGTGGCTGTCTCCCCCTTCTTTCTATCATTTAAGACTTGCTTTGCACTATGGTAGGAAATTGGGACCAGGCGGATGATATGTGCCACCCAGCTTCCAGGCCATATGTGGGAGGCAACAAGGAGCATGGATAGTGGCCACGAAAAGTCTAGGGTCC